>NC_042632.1:56318226-56343793 GCF_901001135.1 Rhinatrema bivittatum | reverse complement strand
TAAAAAGGAGAAAATGTAAAACATCAGCGAGCCTGCCTCCCTCAGTCAGGTGGCTTGGGCTGACTGAATGTGGAGCAGTGGAGGTCAGAATTTCCCTCATTCAGATCCATTCTAAGGTCAAATTTACAAATGGAGGCGGTGGTAAATTTCCATGTCTGACCTCTTGAATATATGCCAATATTTCACACTGGGATTCCTGGTAATTAATTTTGGAATTCTGAATGAATATAAAATATGCATTTCAAATGTGTCGTGTACAACCTGTAACCTGACAATACCCTGACAGGAGAAGGGCAGCGTGTGTTTGTACAGTGCAGAAAGTGCTTTATAATCGCTCTGTTTTAATCGGTGATGTCTGCCTTTATAGAGCTCCGCTTGCAGCAGGACTCTGATCAACATGGGGTATTGGTGTTTGTGAATGCATACCCTGGCATAAGAAATAATGAGCCTACGCATTGGTACTTCCAGTATTTCTTAGGCAGAAGTGAATGCAGTATAATTTGTTTGTATCCGTATGTCTGCAGGCTTTTGTCGGATATGTGGTTCTTGCTACTCATCAGAGCTGAAACATCTCTGTCAATGAGACATCTTTGCGGCTTCGTACCCTATTCTCCATTCGTACGGGTTGTCCGGTTGCCGGGTTTCCTATGTACACATTTATATATTTATTTAAGATAATAGAGAAAAATCTCTTTATTATGCTAGTTGGTTATAATGAACCAGAATGGATCTGAATAGGGTTGAATTACAAGTGAATTCAAAATTCACTGAGGAGAGGCATCCTCGCTGACATTTTAAATGTCTAGGATAGCTTTGCTCGAAGTCTAATATACTAAAAAGAAACTAATTTTAATAGTATTAAAGGTTTTAGCAAGGAAATAAAAATGTCTCTTCAAATTTAGAGCCATTAAATTTTCACATAAATATTTTAATCACCTGAAAATTAGTTGTGAAACATAGGAGTCACGCACGTAAAAAGGAGAAAATGTAAAACATCAGCGAGCCTGCCTCCCTCAGTTAGGTGGCTTGCGCTGACTGAATGGGGAGCAGTGGAGGTCAGAATTTCCCTCATTCAGATCCATTCTAAGGTCAAATTTACAAATGGAGGCGGTGGTAAATTTCCATGTCTGACCTCTTGAATATATGCCAATATTTCACACTGGGATTCCTGGTAATTAATTTTGGAATTCTGAATGAATATAAAATATGCATTTCAAATGTGTCGTGTACAACCTGTAACCTGACAATACCCTGACAGGAGAAGGGCAGCGTGTGTTTGTTTAATGCAGAAAGTGCTTTATAATCGCTCTGTTTTAATCGGTGATGTCTGCCTTTATAGAGCTCCGCTTGCAGCAGGACTGTGATCAACATGGGGTATTGGTGCTTGTGAATGAATACCGTGGCATAAGAAATAATGAGCCTACGCATTGGTACTTCCAGTATTTCTTAGGCAGAAGTGAATGCAGTATAATTTGTTTGTATCCGTATGTCTGCAGGCTTTTGTCGGATATGTGGTTCTTGCTACTCATCAGAGCTGAAACATCTCTGTCAATGAGACATCTTTGCGGCTTCGTACCCTATTCTCCATTCGTACGGGTTGTCCAGGTTGCCGGGTTTCCTATGCACACATTTATATATTTATTTAAGATAATAGAGAAAAATCTCTTTATTATGCTAGTTGGTTATAATGAACCAGAATGGATCTGAATAGGCTTGAATTACAAGTGAATTCAAAATTCACTGAGGAGAGGCATCCTCGCTGATATTTTAAATGTCTAGGATAGCTTTGCTCGAAGTCTAATATACTAAAAAGAAGCTAATTTTAATAGTATTAAAGGTTTTAGCAAGGAAATAAAAATGTCTCTTCAAATTTAGAGCCATTAAATTTTCACATAAATATTTTAATCACCTGAAAATTAGTTGTGAAACATAGGAGTCACGCACGTAAAAAGGAGAAAATGTAAAACATCAGCGAGCCTGCCTCCCTCAGTCAGGTGGCTTGCGCTGACTGAATGGGGAGAAGTGGAGGTCAGAATTTCCCTCATTCAGATCCATTCTAAGGTCAAATTTACAAATGGAGGTGGTGGTAAATTTCCATGTCTGACCTCTTGAATATATGCCAATATTTCACACTGGGATTCCTGGTAATTAATTTTGGAATTCTGAATGAATATAAAATATGCATTTCAAATGTGTCGTGTACAACCTGTAACCTGACAATACCCTGACAGGAGAAGGGCAGCGTGTGTTTGTACAGAGCAGAAAGTGCTTTATAATTGCTCTGTTTTAATCGGTGATGTCTGCCTTTATAGAGCTCCGCTTGCAGCAGGACTGTGATCAACATGGGGTATTGGTGCTTGTGAATGAATACCGTGGCATAAGAAATAATGAGCCTACGCATTGGTACTTCCAGTATTTCTTAGGCAGAAGTGAATGCAGTATAATTTCTTTGTATCCGTATGTCTGCAGGCTTTTGTCGGAGATGTGGTTCTTGCTACTCGTCAGAGCTGAAATATCTGTTTCAATGAGACATCTTTGGGGCTTCGTACCCTATTCTCCATTCGTACGGGTTGTCCGGTTGCTGGGTTTCCTATGCACACATTTTTATATTTATTTAAGATAATAGAGAAAACTCTCTTTATTATGCTAGATGGTTATAATGAACGAGAATGGATCTGAAGAGGCTTGAATTACAAATAAATTCAAAATTCACTGAGTGGCATCCTCGCTGATATTTTAAATGTCTAGGATAGCTTTGCTCCAAGTCTAATGTACTAAAAAGAAGCTAATTTTAATAGTATTAAAGGTTTTAGCCAGGAAATAAAAATGTCCCTTCAATTTTAGAGCCATTACATTTTCACATAAATATTTTAATCACCTGAAAAATAGTTGTGAAACGTAGGAGTCACGCGCGTAAAAAGGAGAAAATGTAAAACATCAGCGAGCCTGCCTCCCTCAGTCAGGTGGCTTGGGCTGACTGAATGTGGAGCAGTGGAGGTCAGAATTTCCCTCATTCAGATCCATTCTAAGGTCAAATTTACAAATGGAGGCGGTGGTAAATTTCCATGTCTGACCTCTTGAATATATGCCAATATTTCCAACTGGGATTCCTGGTAATTAATTTTGGAATTCTGAATGAATATAAAATATGCATTTCAAATGTGTCGTGTACAACCTGTAACCTGACAATACCCTGACAGGAGAAGGGCAGCGTGTGTTTGTACAGTGCAGAAAGTGCTTTATAATCGCTCTGTTTTAATCGGTGATGTCTGCCTTTATAGAGCTCCGCTTGCAGCAGGACTCTGATCAACATGGGGTATTGGTGTTTGTGAATGCATACCGTGGCATAAGAAATAATGAGCCTACGCATTGGTACTTCCAGTATTTCTTAGGCAGAAGTGAATGCAGTATAATTTGTTTGTATCCGTATGTCTGCAGGCTTTTGTCGGATATGTGGTTCTTGCTACTCATCAGAGCTGAAACATCTCTGTCAATGAGACATCTTTGCGGCTTCGTACCCTATTCTCCATTCGTACGGGTTGTCCAGTTGCCGGGTTTCCTATGTACACATTTATATATTTATTTAAGATAATAGAGAAAACTCTCTTTATTATGCTAGTTGGTTATAATGAACCAGAATGGATCTGAATAGGGTTGAATTACAAGTGAATTCAAAATTCACTGAGGAGAGGCATCCTCGCTGACATTTTAAATGTCTAGGATAGCTTTGCTCGAAGTCTAATATACTAAAAAGAAACTAATTTTAATAGTATTAAAGGTTTTAGCAAGGAAATAAAAATGTCTCTTCAAATTTAGAGCCATTAAATTTTCACATAAATATTTTAATCACCTGAAAATTAGTTGTGAAACATAGGAGTCACGCACGTAAAAAGGAGAAAATGTAAAACATCAGCGAGCCTGCCTCCCTCAGTCAGGTGGCTTGCGCTGACTGAATGGGGAGAAGTGGAGGTCAGAATTTCCCTCATTCAGATCCATTCTAAGGTCAAATTTACAAATGGAGGTGGTGGTAAATTTCCATGTCTGACCTCTTGAATATATGCCAATATTTCACACTGGGATTCCTGGTAATTAATTTTGGAATTCTGAATGAATATAAAATATGCATTTCAAATGTGTCGTGTACAACCTGTAACCTGACAATACCCTGACAGGAGAAGGGCAGCGTGTGTTTGTACAGAGCAGAAAGTGCTTTATAATTGCTCTGTTTTAATCGGTGATGTCTGCCTTTATAGAGCTCCGCTTGCAGCAGGACTGTGATCAACATGGGGTATTGGTGTTTGTGAATGCATACCCTGGCATAAGAAATAATGAGCCTACGCATTGGTACTTCCAGTATTTCTTAGGCAGAAGTGAATGCAGTATAATTTGTTTGTATCCGTATGTCTGCAGGCTTTTGTCGGATATGTGGTTCTTGCTACTCATCAGAGCTGAAACATCTCTGTCAATGAGACATCTTTGCGGCTTCGTACCCTATTCTCCATTCGTACGGGTTGTCCGGTTGCCGGGTTTCCTATGTACACATTTATATATTTATTTAAGATAATAGAGAAAAATCTCTTTATTATGCTAGTTGGTTATAATGAACCAGAATGGATCTGAATAGGGTTGAATTACAAGTGAATTCAAAATTCACTGAGGAGAGGCATCCTCGCTGACATTTTAAATGTCTAGGATAGCTTTGCTCGAAGTCTAATATACTAAAAAGAAACTAATTTTAATAGTATTAAAGGTTTTAGCAAGGAAATAAAAATGTCCCTTCAATTTTAGAGCCATTACATTTTCACATAAATATTTTAATCACCTGAAAAATAGTTGTGAAACATAGGAGTCACGCACGTAAAAAGGAGAAAATGTAAAACATCAGCGAGCCTGCCTCCCTCAGTCAGGTGGCTTGCGCTGACTGAATGGGGAGAAGTGGAGGTCAGAATTTCCCTCATTCAGATCCATTCTAAGGTCAAATTTACAAATGGAGGTGGTGGTAAATTTCCATGTCTGACCTCTTGAATATATGCCAATATTTCACACTGGGATTCCTGGTAATTAATTTTGGAATTCTGAATGAATATAAAATATGCATTTCAAATGTGTCGTGTACAACCTGTAACCTGACAATACCCTGACAGGAGAAGGGCAGCGTGTGTTTGTACAGAGCAGAAAGTGCTTTATAATCGCTCTGTTTTAATCGGTGATGTCTGCCTTTATAGAGCTCCGCTTGCAGCAGGACTGTGATCAACATGGGGTATTGGTGCTTGTGAATGAATACCGTGGCATAAGAAATAATGAGCCTACGCATTGGTACTTCCAGTATTTCTTAGGCAGAAGTGAATGCAGTATAATTTCTTTGTATCCGTATGTCTGCAGGCTTTTGTCGGAGATGTGGTTCTTGCTACTCATCAGAGCTGAAACATCTCTTTCAATGAGACATCTTTGGGGCTTCGTACCCTATTCTCCATTCGTACGGGTTGTCCGGTTGCTGGGTTTCCTATCCACACATTTTTATATTTATTTAAGATAATAGAGAAAACTCTCTTTATTATGCTAGATGGTTATAATGAACGAGAATGGATCTGAAGAGGCTTGAATTACAAATAAATTCAAAATTCACTGAGTGGCATCCTCGCTGATATTTTAAATGTCTAGGATAGCTTTGCTCCAAGTCTAATGTACTAAAAAGAAGCTAATTTTAATAGTATTAAAGGTATTAGCCAGGAAATAAAAATGTCCCTTCAATTTTAGAGCCATTACATTTTCACATAAATATTTTAATCACCTGAAAAATAGTTGTGAAACATAGGAGTCACGCACGTAAAAAGGAGAAAATGTAAAACATCAGCGAGCCTGCCTCCCTCAGTCAGGTGGCTTGGGCTGACTGAATGGGGAGCAGTGGAGGTCAGAATTTCCCTCATTCAGATCCATTCTAAGGTCAAATTTACAAATGGAGGTGGTGGTAAATTTCCATGTCTGACCTCTTGAATATATGCCAATATTTCACACTGGGATTCCTGGTAATTAATTTTGGAATTCTGAATGAATATAAAATATGCATTTCAAATGTGTCGTGTACAACCTGTAACCTGACAATACCCTGACAGGAGAAGGGCAGCGTGTGTTTGTACAGAGCAGAAAGTGCTTTATAATTGCTCTGTTTTAATCGGTGATGTCTGCCTTTATAGAGCTCCGCTTGCAGCAGGACTGTGATCAACATGGGGTATTGGTGCTTGTGAATGAATACCGTGGCATAAGAAATAATGAGCCTACGCATTGGTACTTCCAGTATTTCTTAGGCAGAAGTGAATGCAGTATAATTTCTTTGTATCCGTATGTCTGCAGGCTTTTGTCGGAGATGTGGTTCTTGCTACTCGTCAGAGCTGAAATATCTGTTTCAATGAGACATCTTTGGGGCTTCGTACCCTATTCTCCATTCGTACGGGTTGTCCGGTTGCTGGGTTTCCTATGCACACATTTTTATATTTATTTAAGATAATAGAGAAAACTCTCTTTATTATGCTAGATGGTTATAATGAACGAGAATGGATCTGAAGAGGCTTGAATTACAAATAAATTCAAAATTCACTGAGTGGCATCCTCGCTGATATTTTAAATGTCTAGGATAGCTTTGCTCCAAGTCTAATGTACTAAAAAGAAGCTAATTTTAATAGTATTAAAGGTTTTAGCCAGGAAATAAAAATGTCCCTTCAATTTTAGAGCCATTACATTTTCACATAAATATTTTAATCACCTGAAAAATAGTTGTGAAACGTAGGAGTCACGCGCGTAAAAAGGAGAAAATGTAAAACATCAGCGAGCCTGCCTCCCTCAGTCAGGTGGCTTGGGCTGACTGAATGTGGAGCAGTGGAGGTCAGAATTTCCCTCATTCAGATCCATTCTAAGGTCAAATTTACAAATGGAGGCGGTGGTAAATTTCCATGTCTGACCTCTTGAATATATGCCAATATTTCACACTGGGATTCCTGGTAATTAATTTTGGAATTCTGAATGAATATAAAATATGCATTTCAAATGTGTCGTGTACAACCTGTAACCTGACAATACCCTGACAGGAGAAGGGCAGCGTGTGTTTGTACAGTGCAGAAAGTGCTTTATAATTGCTCTGTTTTAATCGGTGATGTCTGCCTTTATAGAGCTCCGCTTGCAGCAGGACTCTGATCAACATGGGGTATTGGTGTTTGTGAATGCATACCGTGGCATAAGAAATAATGAGCCTACGCATTGGTACTTCCAGTATTTCTTAGGCAGAAGTGAATGCAGTATAATTTGTTTGTATCCGTATGTCTGCAGGCTTTTGTCGGATATGTGGTTCTTGCTACTCATCAGAGCTGAAACATCTCTGTCAATGAGACATCTTTGCGGCTTCGTACCCTATTCTCCATTCGTACGGGTTGTCCAGTTGCCGGGTTTCCTATGTACACATTTATATATTTATTTAAGATAATAGAGAAAAATCTCTTTATTATGCTAGTTGGTTATAATGAACCAGAATGGATCTGAATAGGGTTGAATTACAAGTGAATTCAAAATTCACTGAGGAGAGGCATCCTCGCTGACATTTTAAATGTCTAGGATAGCTTTGCTCGAAGTCTAATATACTAAAAAGAAACTAATTTTAATAGTATTAAAGGTTTTAGCAAGGAAATAAAAATGTCTCTTCAAATTTAGAGCCATTAAATTTTCACATAAATATTTTAATCACCTGAAAATTAGTTGTGAAACATAGGAGTCACGCACGTAAAAAGGAGAAAATGTAAAACATCAGCGAGCCTGCCTCCCTCAGTCAGGTGGCTTGCGCTGACTGAATGGGGAGAAGTGGAGGTCAGAATTTCCCTCATTCAGATCCATTCTAAGGTCAAATTTACAAATGGAGGTGGTGGTAAATTTCCATGTCTGACCTCTTGAATATATGCCAATATTTCACACTGGGATTCCTGGTAATTAATTTTGGAATTCTGAATGAATATAAAATATGCATTTCAAATGTGTCGTGTACAACCTGTAACCTGACAATACCCTGACAGGAGAAGGGCAGCGTGTGTTTGTACAGAGCAGAAAGTGCTTTATAATCGCTCTGTTTTAATCGGTGATGTCTGCCTTTATAGAGCTCCGCTTGCAGCAGGACTGTGATCAACATGGGGTGTCAGTGCTTGTGAATGAATACCCTGGCAAAAGAAATAATGAGCCTACGCATTGGTACTTCCAATATTTCTTAGGTGGATCTGAATGCAGTATAATTTCTTTGTATCCGTATGTCTGCAGGGTTTTACTGGATATGTGGTTCTTGCTGCTCATCAGAGCTGAAACATCTGGTTCACTGAGACGTCTTTGGGGCTTCGTACCCTATTCTCCATTCGTACGGGTTGTCCGGTTGCTGGGTTTCCTATGCACACATTTTAATATTTATTTAAGATGATAGAGAAAAATCTCATTATAATGAACCCGAATGGATCCGAATAGGGTTGAATTACAAGTGAATTCAAAGTGCACTGAGGAGTGGCATCCTCGTTGATATTTTAAATGTCTATGATATCTAGTTAGCTTTGCTCCAACTCTAATATAATAAAAAGAAAACTTATTTTAATAGTATTAAAGGTTTTAGCCAGGAAATAAAAATGTCCCTTCAATTTTAGAGCCATTACATTTTCACATAAATATTTTAATCACCTGAAAATTAGTTGAGAAATGTAGGAGACTCGCACGTAAAAAGGAGAAAATGTAAAACATCAGTGAGCCTGCCTCCCTCAGTCAGGTGGCTTGGGCTGACTGAATGTGGAGCAGTGGAGGTCAGAATTTCCCTCATTCAGATCCATTCTAAGGTCAAATTTACAAATGGAGGCGGTGGTAAATTTCCATGTCTGACCTCTGGAATATATGCCAATGAAGTTGATTACTAGTTTTTCACACTGAGATTACTGGTAATAACTGGTATGATGGGTTTCCTAATCATTATAAAATAAGCATTTCAAATGTGTCGTGTACAACCTGTAACCTGACAATACCCTGACAGGAGAAGGGCAGCGTGTGTTTGTACAGAGCAGAAAGTGCTTTATAATTGCTCTGTTTTAATCGGTGATGTCTGCCTTTATAGAGCTCCGCTTGCAGCAGGACTGTGATCAACATGGGGTATTGGTGCTTGTGAATGAATACCGTGGCATAAGAAATAATGAGCCTACGCATTGGTACTTCCAGTATTTCTTAGGCAGAAGTGAATGCAGTATAATTTCTTTGTATCCGTATGTCTGCAGGCTTTTGTCGGAGATGTGGTTCTTGCTACTCGTCAGAGCTGAAATATCTGTGTCAATGAGACATCTTTGGGGCTTCGTACCCTATTCTCCATTCGTACGGGTTGTCCGGTTGCTGGGTTTCCTATGCACACATTTTTATATTTATTTAAGATAATAGACAAAAATCTCTTTATTATGCTAGATGGTTATAATGAACGAGAATGGATCTGAAGAGGCTTGAATTACAAATAAATTCAAAATTCACTGAGGAGTGGCATCCTCGCTGATATTTTAAATGTCTAGGATAGCTTTGCTCCAAGTCTAATGTACTAAAAAGAAGCTAATTTTAATAGTATTAAAGGTTTTAGCCAGGAAATAAAAATGTCCCTTCAATTTTAGAGCCATTACATTTTCACATAAATATTTTAATCACCTGAAAAATAGTTGTGAAACGTAGGAGTCACGCGCGTAAAAAGGAGAAAATGTAAAACATCAGCGAGCCTGCCTCCCTCAGTCAGGTGGCTTGGGCTGACTGAATGTGGAGCAGTGGAGGTCAGAATTTCCCTCATTCAGATCCATTCTAAGGTCAAATTTACAAATGGAGGTGGTGGTAAATTTCCATGTCTGACCTCTTGAATATATGCCAATATTTCACACTGGGATTCCTGGTAATTAATTTTGGAATTCTGAATGAATATAAAATATGCATTTCAAATGTGTCGTGTACAACCTGTAACCTGACAATACCCTGACAGGAGAAGGGCAGCGTGTGTTTGTACAGTGCAGAAAGTGCTTTATAATCGCTCTGTTTTAATCGGTGATGTCTGCCTTTATAGAGCTCCGCTTGCAGCAGGACTCTGATCAACATGGGGTATTGGTGTTTGTGAATGCATACCCTGGCATAAGAAATAATGAGCCTGCGCATTGGTACTTCCAGTATTTCTTAGGCAGAAGTGAATGCAGTATAATTTGTTTGTATCCGTATGTCTGCAGGCTTTTGTCGGATATGTGGTTCTTGCTACTCATCAGAGCTGAAACATCTCTGTCAATGAGACATCTTTGCGGCTTCGTACCCTATTCTCCATTCGTACGGGTTGTCCAGTTGCCGGGTTTCCTATGTACACATTTATATATTTATTTAAGATAATAGAGAAAAATCTCTTTATTATGCTAGTTGGTTATAATGAACCAGAATGGATCTGAATAGGATTGAATTACAAGTGAATTCAAAATTCACTGAGGAGAGGCATCCTCGCTGACATTTTAAATGTCTAGGATAGCTTTGCTCGAAGTCTAATATACTAAAAAGAAACTAATTTTAATAGTATTAAAGGTTTTAGCAAGGAAATAAAAATGTCTCTTCAAATTTAGAGCCATTAAATTTTCACATAAATATTTTAATCACCTGAAAATTAGTTGTGAAACATAGGAGTCACGCACGTAAAAAGGAGAAAATGTAAAACATCAGCGAGCCTGCCTCCCTCAATCAGGTGGCTTGGGCTGACTGAATGTGGAGCAATGGAGGTCAGAATTTCCCTCATTCAGATTCATTCTAAGGTTAAATTTACAAGTGGAGGCGGTTGTAAATTTCCATGTCTGACCTCTGGAATATATGCCAATAATTTTGATTACTGGTATTTCACACTGTGATTCTTGGTAATAACTAGTTTGGGAAATCTGAATGAGTATAAATGAAGCATTTCAAATGTGTTGTGTGTAACCTATAACTTGACAATACCATGACAGAAGAAGTGTCATGTGTGTCTTTATAGTGTGGAAACTGCTTTATAATTACTCTTTTGATAGGTTATGTCTGCCTTTATGTAGATCTGCTTACAGAGGAGAGGCATGGAGAGATGGCACATTCAGGGATATAAAGGCTTATAGGACATCATACTCAAGTTAGGCTTTCAGCTGTAGGTTTTTGGGATGTTGCTCTGTAGGATGTTACTTTTCTCCCTTAGGTCTTACTCTGGACTTACACCTTGTCCCATAGCTCCTTGGAAGTTAGTTTGCGTTCTGCAAAAACAGCCTGCCCTTGAGTGATCTCTTCCTGTTATGTTCTTGCCTGTATTCCCTTCCCTGCATAGGGTGTATGTTAAGCTTGTTAGATTGTAGACTGTGCATGTCTTAGTGTCTGACAGATTGTGGAGAGGGTGTCGGCAGGAGGGCGCTGGGGGAAGCACATGCTAGTACTGAGTGGGCATCTCTCTCTTAGGCAGAGTGCCTGAGACTGTGAGAGGAGGAGGGTGTATGGGGACACGTGTGATGGGGTTCTGGGTGGTGACCTCTCGCTTAGGCAGGGTGTGGTTAGGAGGCTGACGAGGGATACGCATGCTGGTAATGGGTGGGGACCCCCCCTCCCTTAGGCAGAGTTTCAGACAGGATGTGGGCAGGCGGGTGCTGGGAGGATACGTATGTTGGTATTGGGTGGGATCTGTCCCTCAGGCAGAGGTATTTAATATTTCACAAAGGTTGTGATGAAGTCTATTTTCCTAATTGAATATAATAAATTTTTTATTTTTAAGGTGATGATTGAAGAGGTTCTTGGATTGGTAAAGTAGTTTGTTTCACGTTCTTAACTGTGTGAGATGCTTGGATTTGGCCAACTGGAGGAAGAAAGCTGCTCATGCAATGTAATGGACTGGATGAGATGCAGAGGATGGACTGTTTTAGGTAAAAATGGAAAAAGAGATCGGAGGCTTTTAACTTGTTTATGGAAGAGTTACAAGCAGTGGAAATCTTTGTAGTGTAGGGGTGGGGGAATAATGGAAGGGTTGGGGATTTTGTTCTACATTTAGCATTGGCTGTTTATTTTTGCTGATTGAAATATGATGGATACAAGTGTTGTATATTTTTTATGTTCTGGCTAAAACAGTCTATTGAATAAATATATATATAAATATCAAATGAAATTGTGTTTAAATAAAATAGAGGTTGGATGTGAATTCTTTGAGTGAGCTGCTTAAAAGCAGAAATTTGCTTCAAGGAACCAGTGGAACTTGGAGACTTCTTTTCTTCTTGATAAGAATTTCATTAATTTGGGGAGGGGGGGGGGAGGTAGATGGGTGGGTGTCTACTCCCACAGAACAAGTATAAGTTTTGAAAAGTGCTTGCTATGAAAGGCTCGTTGGCCTAAGGATTTGGAGCCGGGTTAGTAAGTTAGAGGTTGTGGTTTTGAAGCTGGCCAAGGTCAGTACTTTCTGGTATGGCAATGTGAGTGAGGGATTGGGGTAGGGTTACGGTTGTTGGTTAGTAGGTTAGGGTAGGGGATTATGGTGCTTTAGAGGGTCAGGGTTAGTGTCAGTGTGAGGATCTGATGGCAGCCTGTGTTCTAGTGTTACTCCTGGGGTAAATTTGGGCAAAAAAATGTAAAACTCTGTGCCCAAAAAGTTAAAAATCTGCTAATTTTATATTGGTTTAAATAATATTTTTTCCAGGACAAGAAGGATGGTAGTCCTTACCTGTGGGTGACATCACTGGATGGAGCCTTATGGAAAACTTTGACGTCCACCTGATCGACACTGGCAGGTGCATTGAAAATGTTGGTTAGTAAATGTTGCCGGGAGCACCAGGGTAGTGGTGACTGTCTATCAATGAGTCCTTCTAAGACATTGTTATTGGTGCTGGGGAAAGATTGGGATGAGCACTGAGAAAAGTATTGACGCTGGCACCAATGCGAGTATATTTCTGGTGCTGACCCCGACACTGCATTGGCCTTGATGGTTATTGATCCGCTTGTGAAGAAGACATGGTTAGTAGAGCTGTTAACAGTTTCTTCAGGTGAACAACCAAGGTGATCCCCAGACATCAGTATTGGGTACTTAGCCACCATAGGTCTCTGTGGTGGTGCCAGTAACACCTAGCCTGCCACCCCTTGTAGCTGTGAATTCCCAATCTTCTGTTTGTTTGACTGCCGCAGAACACTGAAATGATGAATTGAATGTGATATGTGCTCTGACGCCTGTGCTGAGTGTCTCCAAAAGCATTAGTGTTCCATGTAGATACACATGTAAAAGATGTTTATCTAATCTGTACAATTCCATTGCAGATAAACATGCAAACATCCGAGCCAGTGTGACGACCAGAAATGAGCAGGGGCTATGGAAATGGGCACACGAAAAAAGTGGCCACTTGTGGGCACAAGCTAATCACAGGTGGGTCCAAGTCAGAGGGATACCAAGATCCCTCCCTGATTTTCAAAATGTAGTCACACAATGTGAATATTGTCAGTTGACACATCCAAGGTCACCCAGGCTATTGAGCAGGGGCATATTCATCGTGGTTTAAGTCCTGCCACTATTTGGCAAATAGATTTTATAGGCCGTTTATGAAAATGAGGAGATGTATATTTATGTATGGCAGTAGATACCTGTAGTGGAATCATGATGGCTGTGCCTGCACCAGAGGCTAATCAGATAGCTACGTTATAACTTTTAAATGAAATGAGTAGGTATTATGGAATACCAAAACAAGTTCAGAGCGATAGAGGGACTGGTAACTTAGTGCAGCAATATGCTAGAGACAACCACATTGAATGGATATTTCAAATTCCATATTATCCGCAAGCTGTTGGCCTTATTGAGTGTATGAAAGGAGTCATTCCTTCCTTTTTTAAAGGTCTACTCTTTAGCAGCTGTAGAGCTGTGGACAATACAGATTTCCACCCCTTCATAGTGTCAAATTTTGTAAGACACCATAACACACTTTTTAATAACCCATTTCAGAAGTAATATAATCATGAACCTGCTTCTACTCAGATCCGAAATATCATTTGCTGGGCTACGCCTTCGGGAAATGTGGAATTGCTTAGCTAAAATAGTTATGAAGCTGAGGGATATGATGTAACCAATCCCACCGCTATAGTGATACCTCCCCATGAATCTTTATTGTATGATTTTCAGATTGGTTGCAGCATCCCTAAGCAACATTTTGGATGGCTGTGTATTTGATCTAGTTGTGCAAAACAAGGCATAGCTGTATTGGGGGGACTCATTGATTCTGACTACTGTGGTCCCATATATGTACTGTATCATAATATGACGATTAAAGATATTTACGTTCCTGCCCAAACCCAAATGGTACAATTGATTATTATTCCCTATGTAACAGAGCAAATGTCATGGGGAATTCCCAATTCCACTCCCTGAGGACAAGGTGCCTTTGGAAGCACCTCCAGTCCAAGTAAACTACATCCTGGAGCTAAAATATGGATCTTCCGATTTCATAGAGAACCTAGGAACGATGAAATTTTAGCTGTTGGCAAACATGCAGTACTGACTGTACTACCAGAAGGAGATGAACATTAGATACAGGTACCCAGTATCCGATGTAAACTAAGGGAATAACTAACGCTGCGTTCTCTCGCTACAGGTTGGCTTGCATCTCCCGTTTATGGCGATCAACGTCTTTGCCATGATTGTTATGGTGCACACCCTATATCAGCCTGTCGAAGTAACATCTGGATGGGGGACTATCAAGTGGAAGAACAGCACCTTCTCTGGAACGCAGGATAATTTCACTTGTAAAGCATACGATGCTTGTGTGGTTTGGAACATCACCACAACTGCAAAAGTAGTAAAAGCAAAGGCCACTCAGGACAAAATCACTAGATTAGTTGTCAAGTATAAAGACGTCAGTACATTAACAGATACAGTATGTAAATTTACATCACTTCCTTTCCCAGTCTATCTTCCCGAAAGAGGAAGTATGCTAATACAAGTTTTGCATGCTAACAAATGGATATGGACCACCAATAATCACAGTATTGACAATACAATGTGTACCCCTACACTAATGGGATTGGCTTGCCCTTTAATGTATTCCACATTACCCGATGATTGCTTGTTGCAGCAACCTTTGGCACACTGTAGCCTTCTCATATTACCTGATAATGTGACCGGTGTCATAATTCCATTCCCTGGAACTGTATGTGTAAATAATTTGACTTTTACAGGATTCCTGTATAATGTTGTTTTACTTTTGGTTCTCGACAATATTATTTACTAGCAATGGACATCGCTGATGTGCAATTGGGGGTAAAGTTGGACTTATCATTCTTTAAGACACCATTGTTGGATTCTACTAAACTGCAAAAGGTATTGAATACCTCACATTCATTGAAACAGACCCCTGAGACACGTTGACATTGCTCTAACTGGTGGCCTGCTTTGAGCGGACTTTGCCAAGGAATGCCTACTACATTTACAACTATAATTGATAATAGACACCTCTCATTCTTGGTGGGATGTGTTTTTTGGACATTCCTCTACTGCTGCAATGATTCTGAAGAGGATTTTTCATTCTATCCTTATTGTAATGTGTGTATGCCTCCTCTGCCTAGCGTGTACATGTTATCTTACCTATTGAGTGCATAAAATAGCACGTCAAAGTAAATATACCACTACAGTGGCTTTGTATGCAGTGGTGCCTGCATTGGAGAATGATTGATCAAGGGTGGAGTGTAGGATAAACATGTTCTTGTTAAACAGATTGTGCAACTCAGCTTTCTGGCTCCCTGTCAGGAATAAGGCGGTCTGATCAGCCGCCTGCATGCCAGGGACAGGACGAGTCTGACTGGGTAATAGCAACTGTTGATACATAACATGGGTGGATAGTGATCAATCATTTCTCTCTTGCATGCACACTTGTTTACGGCATGGTATAAAAGAGGAGGACTTTCCAGTGTCCGGTGGGAGTAGGAGATATTGGCTCAATAGAAGTATAGAGTGCTGGACACTGAAAACTCCCTTCTCACCTTTGCTGACCTGACGACTTCTAGATACAAGGCTGATGACACGAAGGGTGCTGGATGGCATATGCAATCATGCTGACTATATGAGTCCCTAGTTAGATGTGATCAACATCTGCTATTCTATGTTCAGTTAACAGTGTCAACATGCCCTATGTAACAAGTTATGTTCCTCTGTAAACCTGAGTTGACCATGTGAGCTCCTAGCTCAATGTGATCAATATCTGCTATTCTTGTTTTTTTTGTTTGAATTAATAGTTTTTTATTGATAACATCATAATGAACAACTGTAGTACAATGCCTTTGTGAAAAACGCTCAAAACGTCCACAATGTATACATCATATTAACTGACTTGAGAAAGATGAACAATCATATAATAAAATAAACAGATGCTTGAACTACTTGATCTGCGGGTTTCTTTTCTATAGAAATATATAAAAGTGTAAAAGTATGCTATACTGCAAACTTAATACAATGTAGAAATAAAATAAAAGAAACCGATACAGAGTTATCACTTATTAAAGCACTCCATTCCCTAACCCTCCCCCCCCCCTCCCCTCTGGGTGAATCTGAGTTGCTCCCAGTCATAATATAGACTCTGTCAACAGTTGATGAACTCTGCGAAATGGAACGTAGTCCACATTCCCTGAAAATTTATTGTCTAGGATGACATTCGTGAAATCCATAGTGCATACGGTGCCCACGTTGTCTCAAATCTCTGGACCCGCTGTTGTTTAAATGCAGTGATCTTGCCCAGAGCATACATCTTATGAACCCTAGCCTGTATCTCAGGCAGCGAAGGGACCCTACTATCTTTCTAAAGGTATGCAATTGCACATCTGGTGGCTACCACCACAGATTTCACAAACTGCAGGTGTGCCCTTGTACTTCATATATCTTCATTGTGTACCCATAGCAAAGCTTGCACTGCTGAAAAGGTAACTGAGGTGTGCAGAACCTCACCCACCCATGTGGTCACTTGAGACCAAACATTTTGTATTTTTGGGCAAAACTACCACAGGTGAAGAAAGGTACCTATGGAACCACATAGTTTCCAGCACTGGTCAGACACCCTAGGAAAGATTTTATGAAGTTTAGCGGGGGTTAGGTGTCATCGGTAAAGCAATTTATACCCATTTTCAATGTGCCCTGCTGAGATAAGCCCTTTCCCTAAATCCTGAAAGACATCTAACCAGTCCGTCTCAGAAAGTTGGCCAGGTAGGTCATGCTCCCAGCCTCGTAGGTGAGCATAAGTGTAATTAGGTTTCCCCATCAACAGTCTGTATAAGTGTGAAATAGTCTTATCTACATTATCGGCCTGACGGCACAAGACCTCAAAATATGATATGCCCTTTGCTAATTCCACATGCAGGGCCTTGTTAGTGAGGAAGTGTCTAACTTGCAAATATGAAAATATGTCCCTACTAGGTAAATGGTATCTGTCACTCAGTCTATCAAAGGATACCATACCTCCTGGTTCCCAGATGTGAGTTATTTGAGAAATGCCACCAGAGAGCCATCCCCGAAAAGCTGCGGCCGTCTGTCCAGCCAGTAACAACTTGTTATGAAAGAGGTGGGTACGGTGATAATATACCCTGTTTCCCACGAGTGAGTTCTTCCAAAGAGACCAAATAGCACAGTGGCAGGTAAGTCCGAAATAGTGGCCCATGTATGTTTAGGCTGCTAGGGGCATCGAGCTCATCATTGCTTGTTCCAATTTTACCCAAAGCGGTTGTCTGTCCCTCTTATGCCAATCTAGAACCGCTTTCAAATGTGCCGCGGCATGGTATCAGGAGAGATGTAGGACACTCATACCACCCTGGGATTTGGACTGAAATAGAACTGCTGTGGCCACTCTCGGTCTCTTTCCTTTCCAAATGAATTTCAATAGTCTTTTCTGCCATTTATCAAGTAACCCAGGCGGGACTTCTATAGGGAGTGTTTGAAATAAGTATAATATTCTAGGAAGGATGTTCATTTTAAAGACTGCAATTCTGCCTACCCAAGAAATATGGTAGCGGTCCCATTCCTCCAGGTTTTTATAAATCTTTTCCATTAGTGGGGGATAGTTCAACTGAAATAAATCGTCCCGAACGCCAAATGTAAACTCCCAGATACTTGATCTTTGTTTTTGCCCATCTATAGGGGTAGGATTGTTTAAGTTCCTCCACCATACCTGTTGGTGCCGATATATTAAGGAGCTCCGACTTATTCCAGTTTAATTTAAATCCCGACACCTTTCCGAAAGCCCGAAGTTCCTGACCTATAGCAGGAAGGGATGTGGGTGGGTCGGTGAGTGTGAAAAGTATGTAGTCTGCAAAAAGGGAGAGTTTGGAGGAAAAGTCCCCCACTGAAATACCAGATATCAGACTATTATTTAGGATTTTGATGGTAAATGGTTCCCAAAAACTAGCAAAAAGGAGGGGTGACAAGCGACAACCCTGCCTAGTGCCTCTGCCGATCGGAAAGGAGTCAGAATAACCCCCATTCACCTTTAGTCTAGCCAAGGTGGAATCATACAGTTTCTGAATCCACCTCAAAAAATAATCCCCTAATTGCATAGTCTGAAGTGTATGGAACAGAAATGCCCAATGTACAAAATCAAACGCCTTCTCTGCGTCTATTGCCAATAATAAACTGGGGACTGCCCTATGCTTCACCCAATGGATAGAATTAACCGTCTTACGGACATTATCCGAGGCCATGCGGCCAGGTATAAATCCAGACTGGTCGGGATGAATAATACCTGGTAGGATGGCATTAAGTCTATTGGCCAGGATTTTTGCTAGCAATTTCAGATCCAAGTTGATTAAGGAGATTGGTCTATATGATCCACAGACCGTTGGATCCTCCCTGCTTTAGCTAAAATGTTTATGTCCGCGTTATTGGCTACCGCTGAAATTGATCCATCTCCCCTCAAAGAGTTAAACATACGTAGTAATAATGGTGGTAGTATGTCAACATATTTTTTATAAAAGACTGCCGTGAAGCCATCCAGGCTTGGGGATTTCCCCTTTAAGCTTTTAATATCCCAGGTAACCTCCGCCCCTGTAATCAATTTGTCTAGCATTACTTGTTGTGCCTGAGTCAAGTGATGCATTGGAATGTCCTTTAAATAGTGCTGAATCTGTCCATCCCTAATGGTAACGTTAGTGGCATAAAGCTCAGCATAAAAGCGTAAAAAGTGCTGGCGAATCTCCTTTGTTTTGGTCACTATATTCCCTTTTTCATCTTTTATCTTAACTATATGATTTGCAGACCACTGCTTTTTTAATTTCTGTGCCAATTGCTTCCCTGCTTTGTTCCCCCCTTCCTAATGGAGCTGTTGAACCATTTTCAAACGATGAGCAATGTCAGCTGCTTCTATCCCCTGCATTTGTCCAATTTTGCCAAGGTTTTTCTTGACCCAGTGCGCTAATGAATTGCCTGTAATTGTCTAATCAGGCTCTGTAACTGAGTTTTTTCTGTGTTCTTTGTCTTCTTGAGATAAGAAGCGTGTGCAATTATAAGACCCCTAGTCACTGCTTTCAAGCATTCCCATATGTTCATGGGTGAGGTATCGTTATTGTCATTGCACTTCAAATACTCCACAATACTCCCTTTCAAAGCTATAGAGAAAGAGTCATCCTCTAAGAGGCTGTCATTAAGTTTCCAACATTCGGTGCCACGATCATAGTGTGTAATCTTCAGAGTTAACCCAATGGGGGTGTGGTTGGACCAGGTTATGGAGTCTATGAAAGTATTAGTAACCTGGTTAATAAGAGATTTCTACACAAGGAAAAAATCAATTCTGGAATAGGTTTGGTGTGGACGAGAGAAAAAGGTATAAATCCTGGAGGAAGGATTATGTGTTCTCCACAAATCCAGGAGATGCAACCTGTCAATAAAATGCTTGAAAGAGTGTCTATCCTTTCCCTCGGTGGGACCAGCCCCCCTAGAGTTATCTAAGTACGGATTGATAGTCAAATTAAGGTCCCCCCCCCCCTAATAAGCTCCCTTCCACAATTGTTCCAAGCTAAGCAAGAAAGCACCTTGTGAATTGTTTGGGGCATAGATGTTTACCAAAGTATAGACCCCTTCACCTATACTGAGTATTAAAATTATATATCTACCCTCTGGATCACATGTACATGCTTTTTGATCAAAAATAATATCCTTATGAATGAGTATACCTACTCCAGTATATTTACTGTTTTTTGTACATGCTGCCCAAAATCGGTGAGGGTATATGATATTTTTCATCAAATGGTTGTGCCTGTGTTTCAAATGAGACTCTTGTTATAAAAGCTATAGCTGTATGTTGGTGCTACAATTCACTATACAAAAACTGACGTTTTCTGTATGAATTAAGTCCCTTAACACTAAGGGATATCATCTGAATGTCAGTCATCACTAGTAATCCATATTAGTATAGTTTATGGGCTGATCGTGGCCCCTTAGCTTGCCACAGAAGCCAATTGTCAGGTCTGTTTGAGCAAGATAGCAACTAGCTAGTAGAAAGGCTTGCCTTTGCATCCAAGGAATGTAGATTCGCCCCCTGATCCCCTTCAGTATACAGTTATATAAGCCACTTAGAGTAACCCAAAATCCCCACGCAAACAAGCCCTTCCTCTGTGGGCTGTATGCCTTAAATAGAGAGGAACCAACCCTCAGGTGGCTATGATAAGAATACCTGATAATAAACAATGTTCTGATTAACATCACAATAAGCAGAAAACTGATATGTTACCAAACTGCTCTCTCCCATTTTTTTCGTAAAACACCTAAAATGCGTCCAATTACTGCTCAGTGTCCGCTGTGCCATCTAAAAACTGGAAGCGCCAAATGTTGGAATGGTACCGTGTCCAAGGCACCTGCGCAATGTCAGCTAACTCAAGACGCCCCTGGTGGCATCCGCCGGGGGTCCTGCGTGTGCTGCAACCGGTGCCCTCCTTTGCTGACTCTCTGCCATCTGGGACCCTCCGTGTGCCGTTCCAATGCCTGTCCTCGAGAGTGTTGCGGTTCAAATCCCGGATAGCGTGCAGCATGTAAGATGGCTGCTCCCTCGTGCACAGCCTTGATCTTGTGAAAATTGCCCTGGAGCGTAAAGGCTAGGCCGAATGGAAAGGTCCAGCGATATTTGACATTGTCCTTTCGCAAAGCCTCAGTGACCTCTTTCATGTCCTTCCGTTTTTGAATAGTTGATGGTGCGAGGTCAGTATAAATAATAATTTTGTGAGTCTCCCAAGTCCAGTCCATCTGTTTCTGTGCCGCCATAGCTATGCGCTCCTTGAGGTTAAAATCGTGAAATTTAACAATTATGTCTCTGGGGCGATTGTCTTGCTTCCCAGCGCCCGATGTGCTCTATCTATTTTAATAGTAAAAGGACTAGGGGATTCTCCGGACTGTTGATGAAGGGAATTCAAAAGTATGGTACTTATTTTCTTAATGGTTGATTTCCAGTCTAAGTATTCCAGTGTTTCTGGTATTCCTTGGCATTGGAGGTTTTGGCGCAGTGAGTGATTTTCCAAGTCCTTGACCTTTTCAGACATGGACTCTATTTCTTGTTGTAGATTTTGTCTCTTCTCCTGTGCTGTTTTGATGTTGTCTGCTATAGCTTCTGCTTTAGTTTCCACGTTGAATGGTGCATGTATGGCCAGTGAAGATATTCCATTGAGGTGGATGCTGTTGGTATCATGTGGATTGGTGCTGGCATTGCTGGTTGTGGTTATTTGGTTTTGCTATGCAGGTGAATCCTCTGGTTTCTAGGCCTGCCTTTATTTGAATGTATTGTATTTTACTGCAGATTATTATAGTTGTGAAAGCATTGGTTAACTGGTTATATTTGCTTTAGTAGTTTATATTTATTTATATTTAATTATCTAGTTTATTTTGTTGAATTGGTTGGTTGGATTTGAACCTGCAGTTTCTAGCCTAGCCTCACCTCTAAAGCCTATCCTCTAAAGAGCACTAGTGTCTTGAGCCATCTGACTCTTGGAGGGTAAGCTTGTCTTCGCTCAACATGTCTTCTATTTCTGATGCAGGTGCTTGTCTGTGAGTAAAGGGATAAGTATAAGGTGTGTTGGAGTACTGATGTGAAAGCTCTGTTAGGTGTAGGATAAGGTGCTAGGTTAGGAAACAGAAGGCCATGAGTTCTAATCTGAATGGAGAGTAAGTTAAGTAAGTTAAGTAAGTTAAGTAAGTTAAGTAAGTTAAGTAAGTTAAGTAAGTTAAGTAAGTTAAGTAAGTTAAGTAAGTTAAGTAAGTTAAGTAAGTTAAGTAAGTAAGTAAGTTAAGTAAGTTAAGTAAGTTAAGTAAGTTAAGTAAGTTAAGTAAGTTAAGTAAGTTAAGTAAGTTAAGTAAGTTAAGTAAGTTAAGTAAGTTAAGTAAGTTAAGTAAGTTAAGTAAGTTAAGTAAGTTAAGTAAGTAAAGTAAGTTAAGTAAGTTAAGTAAGTTAAGTAAGTTAAGTAAGTTAAGTAAGTTAAGTAAGTTAAGTAAGTTAAGTAAGTTAAGTAAGTTAAGTAAGTTTTATTAATTAAGTGTTAAGTTAATAAGTTAAGTAAGTTAAGTAAGTTAAAGTAAGTAAGTTAAGTAAGTCAGTTAAGTTATGTAAGTTAAGTAAGTTAAGTAAGTTAAGTAAGTTAAGTAAGTTAAGTAAGTTAAGTAAGTAAGTAAGTTAAGTAAGTTAAGTAAGTAAGTAAGTTAAGTAAGTTAAGTAGTAGTTAAGTAAGTTAAGTAAGTTAAGTAAGAAAGTAAGTAAGTAAGTTAAGTAAGTTAAGTAAGTTAAGTAAGTTAAGTAAGTTAAGTAAGTTAAGTAAGTTAAGTAAGTAAGTAGTTAAGTAAGTTAAGTAAGTTAAGTAAGTTAAGTAAGTAAGTAGTTAAGTAAGTTAAGTAAGTTAGTAAGTAGTTAAGTAAGTTAAGAAGTAAGTAAGTTAAGTTAAGTAAGTTAAGTAAGTTAAGTTTAAGTAAGTTAAGTAAGTTAAGTAAGTTAAGTAAGTTAAGTAAGTTAAGTAAGTTAAGTAAGTAAGTTAAGTAAGTTAAGTAAGTTAAGTAAGTTAAGTAAGTTAAGTAAGTTAAGTAAGTTAAGTAAGTTAAGTAAGTTAAGTAAGTTAAGTAAGTTAAGTAAGTTAAGTAAGTTAAGTAAGTTAAGTAAGTTAAGTAAGTTAAGTAAGTTAAGTAAGTTAAGTAAGTTAAGTAAGTTAAGTAAGTTAAGTAAGTTAAGTAAGTTAAGTAAGTTAAGTAAGTTAAGTAAGTTAAGTAAGTTAAGTAAGTTAAGTAAGTTAAGTAAGTTAAGTAAGTTAAGTAAGTTAAGTAAGTTAAGTAAGTTAAGTAAGTTAAGTAAGTTAAGTAAGTTAAGTAAGTTAAGTAAGTTAAGTAAGTTAAGTAAGTTAAGTAAGTTAAGTAAGTTAAGTAAGTTAAGTAAGTTAAGTAAGTTAAGTAAGTTAAGTAAGTTAAGTAAGTTAAGTAAGTTAAGTAAGTTAAGTAAGTTAAGTAAGTTAAGTAAGTTAAGTAAGTTAAGTAAGTTAAGTAAGTAAGTAAGTAAGTAAGTAAGTAAGTAAAGTAAGTAAGTAAGTAAGTAAGTAAGTAAGTAAGTAAGTAAGTAAGTAAGTAAGTAAGTAAGTAAGTAAGTAAGTACGTAAGTAAGTAAGTAAGTAAGTAAGTAAGTAAGTAAGTAAGTAAGTAAGTAAGGTAAGTAAGTAAGTAAGTAAGTAAGTAAGTAAGTAAGTAAGTAAGTAAGTAAGTAAGTAAGTAAGTAAGTAAGTTAAGTAAGTAAGTAAGTAAGTAAGTAAGTAAGTAAGTAAGTAAGTAAGTAAGTAAGTAAGTAAGTAAGTAAGTAAGTAAGTAAGTAAGTAAGTAAGTAAGTAAGTAAGTAAGTAAGTAGTAAGTAAGTAAGTAAGTAAGTAAGTAAGTAAGTAAGTAAGTAAGTAAGTAAGTAAAGTAAGTAAGTAAGTTAAGTAAGTAAGTAAGTAAGTAAGTAAGTAAGTAAGTAAGTAAGTAAGTAAGTAAGTAAGTAAGTAAGTAAGTAAGTAAGTAAGTAAGTAAGTAAGTAAGTAAGTAAGTAAGTAAGTAAGTAAGTAAGTAAGTAAGTAAGTAAGTAAGTAAGTAAGTAAGTAAGTAAGTAAGTAAGTAAGTAAGTAAGTAAGTAAGTAGTAAGTAAGTAAGTAAGTAAGTAAGTAAGTAAGTAAGTAAGTAAGTAAGTAAGTAAGTAAGTAAGTAAGTAAGTAAGTAGTAAGTAAGTAAGTAAGTAAGTAAGTAAGTAAGTAAGTAAGTAAGTAAGTAAGTAAGTAAGTAAGTAAGTAAGTAAGTAAGTAAGTAAGTAAGTAAGTAAGTACGTAAGTAAGTAAGTAAGTAGTAAGTAAGTAAGTAAGTAAGTAAGTAAGTAAGTAAGTAAGTAAGTAAGTAAGTAAGTAAGTAAGTAAGTAAGTAAGTAAGTAAGTAAGTAAGTAAGTAAGTAAGTAAGTAAGTAAGTAAGTAAGTAAGTAAGTAAGTAAGTAAGTTAAGTAAGTTAAGTAAGTTAAGTAAGTTAAGTAAGTTAAGTAAGTAAGTAAGTTAGTAAGTTAAGTAAGTTAAGTAAGAAGTCGTTAAGTAAGTTAAGTAAGTTAAGTAAAGTTAAGTAAGTTAGTAAGTTAAGTAAGTTAAGTAAGTTAAGTAAGTTAAGTAAGTTAAGTAAGTTAAGTAAGTTAAGTAAGTTAAGTAAGTGTTAAAGTAAGTTAAGTAAGTTAAGTAAGTAAGTAAGTTAAGTAAGTTAAGTAAGTTAAGTAAGTTAAGTAAGTTAAGTAAGTAAGTAAGTTAAGTAAGTTAAGTAAGTTAAGGAAGTTAAGTAAGTTAAGGAAGGGAAGTAAGTTAAGTAAGTTAAGTAAGTTAAGTAAGTTAAGTAAGTTAAGTAAAGTAAGTTAAGTAAGTTAAGTAAGTTAAGTAAGTTAAGTAAGTTAAGTAAGTTAAGTAAGTTAAGTAAGTTAAGAGTTAAGTAAGTTAAGTAAGTAAGTAAGTTAAGTAAGTTAAGTAGTTAAGTAAGTTAAGTAAGTTAAGTAAGTTAAGTAAGTTAAGTAAGTTAAGTAAGTTAAGTAAGTAAGTAAGTTAAGTAAGTTAAGTAGTTAAGTAAGTTAAGTAAGTTAAGTAAGTTAAGTAAGTTAAGTAAGTTAAGTAAGTTAAGTAAGTTAAGTAAGTAAGTAAGTAGTAAGTTAAGAAGTTAAGTAAGTTAAGTAAGTTAAGTAAGTTAAGTAAGTTAAGTAAGTTAAGTAGTTAAGTAAGTTAAGTAAGTGTAAGTTAAGTAAGTTAAGTAAGTTAAGTAAGTTAAGTAAGTTAAGTAAGTTAAGTAAGTAAGTGTTAAGTAAGTTAAGTAAGTTAAGTAAGTTAAGTAAGAAGTAAGTAAGTAAGTTAAGTAAGTTAAGTAAGTTAAGGAGTTAAGTAAGTTAAGTAAGTTAAGTAAGTTAAGTAAGTTAAGTAAGTTAAGTAAGTTAAGTAAGTTAAGTAAGTTAAGTAAGTTAAGTAAGTTAAGTAAGTTAAGTAAGTTAAGTAAGTTAAGTAAGTTAAGTAAGGTTAAGTAAGAAGTAAGTAAGTAAGTTAAGTAAGTTAAGT